>NW_026606218.1:550000-580000 GCF_029834395.1 Sorex fumeus | reverse complement strand
GCTTCAGCGCCCTGGCCGAGCTCGTCCACCACCACTCGACGGTGGCCGACGGGCTGGTGACCACGCTGCACTACCCGGCGCCCAAGTGCAACAAACCCACGGTCTACGGCGTGTCGCCCATCCACGACAAGTGGGAGATGGAGCGCACCGACATCACCATGAAGCACAAGCTGGGCGGCGGCCAGTACGGCGAGGTCTACGTGGGCGTCTGGAAGAAGTACAGCCTCACCGTGGCCGTGAAGACCCTCAAGGTGGGCGCCCGGCCTGCGGGGGGGACGCGCGCGCACGCGGGCACGCGCATTCGCTGTCTCTGGGCACACGCACGCAGTCTCTGGAGACACACACACACAGGCACACACACGCAATGCACGCACCACATGAGTGTGTACACACGCACATACACACAGGCACACAAACACACATACACAGAGACACACACACACACACACACACACACAGACTCAAACACAGCCTCTGGCTGGGTGCTAGGAGGCAGAGCTCAGAGGGACTGGTCGGTGCCAGCGCCTGAAGGGCGTTTGTGGCCCGAGAGCGCCCTCTGGTGGACTTAGGCCGCACTTCCGTTGGAGACGCCCCCTCTTTCTTCCGCCTGGTCTGAGCACTTTTTGTGAGGCTCAAGCCCTTTCCCTGGGGTCTCTCCCGCCAGCACCCTGGCATCGTGCTAGCGGGGGCGCGGCCTTTCCCCTGGTGATCCCCCCCCGCCCCCCGCGCCAAGGCTCAGGGATGGCATCTCGTTCTGACGGGTGGAGAGTGCAGGGGCATGTGCTTTGGGGACGTCTCCGGTCCTGTCAGGGGCCAGAGGCCACGGCCACCGAGACCTGGTTCTGCCGGCTGCTCTGGGCCGATCCGCGGCGCTGGAAGCTGGAGCGAGGGGCCCAGGGCTGCCTCTCCCGCTGACTGACGTTTTCATCTGTGACTCTCCGCTTCCCCGTCACAGGAAGACACGATGGAAGTGGAGGAGTTCCTCAAGGAGGCCGCGGTGATGAAAGAGATCAAACACCCGAACCTGGTGCAGCTGCTCGGTGAGCTGCCCGGGCCTCCTGGCCGCCCCTGCCTGTGGCCAGACCCCGTCACGCCGTGTCTCAGTGGGTCCCCAGCCCTCTCCAAGGGCCCGGCTGCGGCCGCTGCCCCGGGGCCAGCGCTTACAGCTGTTCAGAGCCACACCGGGCAGGACCATGTGCCCCACCCAGGCCGCCACGGAAGGGAAGATGTCCCCCAGACAGACGCAGCACGAGCAGAGGGAGGAGGGGGTGCCTCTGCCCCCCGTCCACCTCTCCCAGCAGGCGGGGACTGGCACCCCCAGACCCCCACCCCGTGGGGCCTTCTCAGAGCCAGGCTGGTTCCTGCAGCTCTGTCCATCACAGCTGCCGGCCAGGGAGGTCCTTGTCTCGGGCCCCAGGCTAAGCGAGCGGCCACAGTCTCCGGCCTGCCCACGGCCACTGCTACTGCTGCTGCGTGTCCATCCCACAGGCAGTTGGGGCTGGGGGTCAGGCCATGGACAGAACTCTGAAAATTCCCATCTTCCTGGGCCCTTCTGGAATCACTTATAAGAACTGCATGGGGGTGGCGGGAGCAATAGCACAGCGGGGAGGGCGTTTGCCTTGCACGTGGCCGATCCCAGGTTCAATTCCCAGCATCCCATGTGGCCCTCTGAGCACCGTAATTCCTGAGCGCAGAGCCAGGAGTAACCCCTGTGCATTGCCGGTGTGACCCAAGAAAAAAATGAACTGCATTGGGGGCTGGAATGATGGACGGGAGGGGGAGGTCGGGAAGACAGTTGCTGTGCACATGGCTGACCAAGGGTCGGTCCTCTGACCTTCACAGAGTGACCCCTCAGCACCACTGGGTGTGACCCCAAGACACTCCCCCCCCCCCAAAAAAAACTGTCCAAACACTTTTAATTTTTTTGCTTTGTTTGGAGGGGGGTCCCACCTGGTGATGCTCAGGGCCTCCTCCTGGCTCTGCACTCAGGGATCACTCCTGGTGGTGCTCTGGGGACCCTAGGGGATGCTGGGGATCGAACCCAGGTCAGCTGCGTGCAAGGCAAACGCCCTCCCCGCTGTGCTATGGCTCCAGCCCCAAACACAAGTGTCCAAGACCCTCCGAAGTGACACTCTGGACAGAGAGACCCTTTATCAGTTGGTGTCTTTTTTTTTTTAGGGGACGGGGTGACCGGGCCCGGCGGTGCTCAGGGCTTCCCCCTGTCTCAGAGCTCATTCCTGGTCGTGTTCCGGGGCCCAGTTGGGGTACCGGGGTTAGCACCCAGGTCAGCAAGGCCAGTGCCCTCCCCGCTGTGCTGTCCCACCGGCGCCCGGTGAGGGTCCGAGCAGCCCCTGAGCGGCGGCGGCCCTGTCTCGCCCGCAGGCGTGTGCACGCTGGAGCCGCCCTTCTACATCGTGACCGAGTACATGCCCTACGGCAACCTGCTCGACTACCTGCGCGACTGCAGCCGCGAGGAGGTGACGGCCGTGGTGCTGCTGTACATGGCCACGCAGATCTCGTCGGCCATGGAGTACCTGGAGAAGAAGAACTTCATCCATCGGTGCGTGCGCCCGGCCGTCCGGGAGGGCACCGGAACCTCCCAGAAACTCGGGCAGGCAGCCCCTCTCCGTGGGCCGTCCTGGCGCCAGTGATGGTGTTTACTGGGGTCAGAGCGACGGTTCAGCGGGGAGGGTGTTGGCCTTGCACGCGGCCAACCTGGGTTCGAGCCCCGGCATCCCATAGGGTCCCCCGAGCACCGCCAGGAGTGATTCCTGAGTGCAGAGCCAGGAGTCGGCCCTGAGCATCGCCGGGTGGGACCCCAAAAAAGCCAAAAAACAAAACAACAAAAAATACTAGTCACGGCGCACTCAGTCTTACTAAACAGCGTGACGTGTGTTGAGAAGCGTGTCCCTTCCCCCCCTTAACAGTCCCGCTGCCCTTGGTGACAGCTCTGGGCTGGCCTCGATCGCGGCTCCTTCCCGGTGAGCGGGACCCCTGCCCTGGTCCCACTCGGGGTGGAATCGCATCCGCCGCCTCTTCCCCGCAGGGACCTCGCAGCTCGGAACTGCCTCGTGGGGGAGAACCACGTGGTGAAGGTGGCCGACTTCGGCCTGAGCCGGCTGATGACCGGGGACACCTACACGGCCCACGCGGGCGCCAAGTTCCCCATCAAGTGGACGGCGCCCGAGAGCCTGGCCTACAACACCTTCTCCATCAAGTCCGACGTCTGGGGTAAGGCTGCGCGGCCGGGGGTCCGCCTGCCACCGTCGTCCTGACCCACGACCTTCTGGAGAGCCGCTCGGCTCCGTGGACCCTGCTTGTCCTTCACCCCGTCCTCAACCCAGCCACTGAGCTAGACTTTTCCCGAGAAACTCCCAGCTACTCACCTTTTGCCCTTAAAGCCAGAGCCAGGGCTGGAGCCATAGCACAGCGGTAGGGCGTTCGCCTTGCACAAGGCCAACCTGGGTTCGATCCCCAGCACCCCCTAGGGTCCCCCGAGCACCGCCAGGAGTGATTCCTGAGTGCAGAGCCAGGAGTCAGCCCTGAGCATCACTGGGTGGGACCCAAAGAGCCAAAAAAAAAAAAAAAAAAAGAATTGGGTGAACTAATGTTACAGCCAGGGTAAGAGAAATGACCCCATGCCGCGCAGTCAGTTTTTGTTTGGCTTGTTCCTCACACAGCTTTCGGGGTCCTGCTGTGGGAAATCGCCACCTATGGGATGTCCCCGTACCCAGGGATCGACCTGTCTCAGGTCTACGATCTCCTGGAGAAGGGGTACCGGATGGAGCAGCCCGAGGGGTGTCCCCCGAAGGTCTACGAGCTCATGAGAGCCTGTGAGTATATTTGCACCGTCGTGGGGTTCGTGGCCACTCAGGGTCATCTGCACATCCCGGGGAGTAGTTTTCTCTGAGTTCGTCACCAGGAACTTCGTGGCGTTTAACCAACTGCCCACGGGCACATCGCGCTGTCTTAAAGGGATCCTTTGGAGGGTCGCTCATGGCCCAGACACTCACGTGTTGAAGAGAAGAATAAAAAAGGTGGATTGGGGCCGGAGCGATAGCACAGCGGGGAGGGCATTTGCTTTGCACGCAGCCGAACGGGGTTCAATCCCAGGCATCCCATAGGGTGCCCCGAACCCTGCCAGGAGTGATTCCTGAGTGCAGAGCCAGGATTAACCTCTGAGCATCGCCAGGTGTGACCCAGAAAGCCAATAAATAAATAAAAAGGTGAATTTAGAGACAGGTAGGGGAAGGCCGGCTTTGGGTCCGTGCTGATTGCAGTGAGCGGTCCGTCTCAGCTCCAGACTTGGGGAGGAGAGTCTGCAACCGGGCAGAGACGCTGCTTTGAGCGCCAGTGTCTCCAGCCTCCGGGCAGTGCCAGACGCCTCCTGGGGCATCTGTGAGCCTGGAGTCGCCACTCTCCCTTCCTCTGATTCCCAGGCTGGAAGTGGAGCCCGGCCGACAGGCCCTCGTTTGCTGAGACACACCAGGCCTTTGAGACCATGTTCCACGACTCCAGTATTTCAGAAGGTGAGACCGTGGACCGTGGTGGTGGGGGAGGGGGCCGGTTCCGGGCCAGGGGGTCACGTTCCCCACCTGTGGGACCTCACAGGTGGGACTCTTACCAGGCCATCGCCGTTCTTTCCCTTTACATGACTTGGAAATATTGAAATCTCCTATTTTAATCAGTAAACTGTGTTCCGTTAGAAATCAGTAGCCTAGGGGCTGGAGCGATAGCACAGCGGGGAGGGTGCTTGCCTGGCATGCGGCCGGCCTGGGTTCGATTCCCAGCATCCCATAGGGTCCCCCGAGCAGAGCCAGGAGTAACTCCTGTGCATCGCCGGGAGGGCCCCAAAAAGAAAAAAAAAATAGCCTGGAGGGGGCTGGAGTGACAGTGGAGTGGGCAGGGAGCCCCGGCCGCGCCCTCTCCCGTCCCCTGGTGGGTCAGCGCTTCCCGGTGCCCGTGTCCTCCTCGCAGAAGTGGCAGAGGAGCTTGACCGAGCCGCGTCCTCGTCGTCCATCGTTCCCTACCTGCCGCGGCTGCCACTGCTGCCCTCCAAGACGCGGACGCTCAAGAAGCCGGCGGACAACAAGGAGAACATGGATGGGGCCGTGGACGCCGCCACTGAGAATTCCGCAGGTTGGGCCTGGCCCCGCGCAGAGGTGCCGGCGGGGGTGGCGGGCGGCAGGGACCCCACAGGCCAGTGTCCCATCGGGGGTGCCCATGGGCATGAGGCGGGCGTGGTGCACTGATGGACCCTGCCCGTGCATTGCCGTGTGCTGTGGGAGGGGGTCCCCACTGGGGCGATGGTCCCGTGGGGGGGTGGGGTCTCCGTGGGCGTGAAGTGGCCACTGCTGGCCTCTGGGCCCGCCCCATCTGCCAGCCCCGCCCCTAGCCTCTGGTCCTGCCTGCAGGCCCCACCCCAGCATCTGGCCCCGCCCCACCTGCCATCCCACGCCCTGCCTTGGTCTGCCCTACCCGGTCTGCTGGCCCTGCCCTACCTCTTACCCTGCCTACAGGCCCCACCCCGGCGCCTGGCCCCGCCCCATCTACGAGCCCCGCCTACAGGCCCCAGTCTGCCCAGGCCTTCAAAGACCCCTGACCCCGTCTACAGGCCCCACCCCATCTGTAAGCCCCGCCTAAAGGTCCTGCCCCGTGTCTGGCCCTGCCCACAGCCCCTGGCCCTGCCTATAGGCCCCGCCCCATTTACGAGCCCCACCCACAGGCCCCGCCCCATCTGCCTTCCCCGCCTACAGGCCCCATCCCCGGTGTCTGGCCCCACCCACCGCCTCTGCCACTGCCTATCGGCCTGCCCTACGAGCCCCGCCTACAGACCTGGCCGGCCCCATCTGCAAGCCCCGCCCACAGGCCCCGCCCCTGCGTCTGGCCCTGCCTACAGGCCCCGTTCTGCCCAGTCCCTTCAAAAGCCTCTGACCCTGCTTACAGGCCCCGCCCCGGCGTCTGGCCCCGCCCACAGCTCTGGCCCTGCCTATAGGCCCCGCCCCATCTACGAGCCCCGCCCACAGGTTCCACCCCGCCTACAGGCCCCGCCCCGGTGTCTGGACCCACCCACAGCCTCTGCCTCTGCCTATCGGCCTGCCCCATCTACGAGCCCCGCCTACAGACACTGGCCCGCCCCATCTGCAAGCCCCGCCCCGGCGACTGGCCCCGCCCACAACCTCTGGCCCTGCCTATAGGCCCCGCCCCATCTACTAGCCCCGCCCACAGGTTCCACCCCCGCCTACAGGCCCCGCCCCAGTGTCTGGACCCACCCACAGCCTCTGCCTCTGCCTATCGGCCTGCCCCATCTATGAGCCTCCCTACAGACACTGGCCCGCCCCGAGACAGGCCCCGCCCACAGCCTCTGACCCTGCCTGTCGGCCCCGCCCCGCCCCGCCCGCGAGCCCCGCCCACAGGCCCCGCCCCGGCTGGCTCCGCCTCGCCACTGACCCTGTCCCCCTCCCGCAGGGCTGCTCCGCGGCGCGCAGGGCCCTGGCGGGTCCCCGGCGCTGCCCCGCAAGCAGCGCGACAAGTCCCCGGTGGGGCTGCTGGACGACGGGCGCGAGGCGGGCTTCGCGCGCGACCGCAAGGGCGGCTTCTTCAGCTCGTTCATGAAGCGGCGCAGCGCGCCCGCCCCGCCGCGCCGCAGCAGCTCGTTCCGCGAGATGGAGCCGCCGCCCGCGCGGAGGCCGGAGCCGCCCGGGGAGGACGCGGGCGCGGGCGGCTGGGCCGGCCTCTCGGGCTTCTTCACGCCGCGCCTCATCAAGAAGACGCTGGGGCTGCGCGCCGGCAAGCCCGCGGCGGGCGAGGACGCGGCCAAGCCCTTCCCGCGCTCCAACTCCACGTCGTCCGTGTCCGCGGGCCCCGCCGAGCAGGACCGCCTGACCATGACGCTGCCGCGCAACTGCCCGCGCGCGCGTGCGCCGCTCGAGAGGACCGCGTCGTCGGCCGCGTCCCCGCCCGAGGACGCCGGCGACGCGCCGGCCCGGCGCCCGGACGCCGCGCGGCCCCGCGCCAAGCTGCTGGCGCGCGAGCGGGACCGGGACCGGGACCGCGATCGGGAGCGCGAGCGCGAGCGGGACCGGGACGCGCGCGCCGACGACGGCGGCGGCGGCGGCGGCGAGGCGGGCGCCTGGAGCCACAAGGTGCCCGTGCTCATCTCGCCCGCGCCCGAGCGCGGCCCGGGGCTGCCCCTCGTGGGCACCGACTCTCAGGGCAACAAGTTCAAGCTCCTGTCCGAGCACCCGGGCGACAAGGACCGGCCGCGGCGCGTGAAGCCCAAGTGCGCGCCGCCGCCGCCGCCCGTGCCGCGCCCCGAGGACCCCGCCGCGCCCCCCGTGGCCGCCGCCGCCGAGGCCCCCGACGCCGCCGCCGCCGCGGGGAAGAGGCCGGGGCCCGCGGGGGGCAAGGCCCCGAGGCCCGCCCTACCCCCTCCGCAAGTGCCTCCGGCCGCGCCGGCCGCGTCGCCCGCCAAGCTGGCCAACGGCACGGCGGGCGCCAAGGTGGCCCTGCGCAAGACGCGGCCGGCGGCCGAGCGGGGCCCGGCCGAGAAGGTGAGCCGCGAGGCGCTGCTGCAGTGCGCCGACCTGCTGTCCAGCGCCATCGCCGAGCCCGTGCCCAACAGCCAGCTGGTGGACACGGGCCACCAGCTGCTGGGCTACTGCTCGGGCTACGTGGACTGCATCCCGCAGACGCGCAACAAGTTCGCCTTCCGCGAGGCCGTGAGCAAACTGGAGCTGAGCCTGCACGAGCTGCAGGTGGCCCCCGCCGCCGCCACGGCCGGGGGCCCCGGGGCCAGCCCCGCGCTCGGCCACCTGCTGTCCTGCGTGCAGGAGATCAGCGACGTGGTGCAGAGGTAGCCGCCGCCCCCGCCGGGGCCTGGGAGGCGCGCGTGTCCCCGTGTCCCCGTCCTCAGCGGCCGAGCTCTCACGTTTACAGGGTCATCTCAGTTACCGAAGGGCAAAAAAAAAGCGAACAGCGGACCCCGATTCGGAGGCGGGGTTGGGGGGCCGGGCACTCGCCCACCGGACCCGAAGCCCAGGTGGCACCTCAGGGAGCGCCGGCGGGCACCCCGGGCCTGTCTGATCGGGGGCGCGGTGGGCACGGCGCAGAGAAACGGAAATGTGCTGGAGACGGTTGGTGAGCGCGGTCACGGCCGAGGTCATCCCGGTGAGCAAGGGCACGGCCAGTGTTGTGTGGGCAAGGTCATGCCGGGAACCCCAATCAGGGCACTGCCGTGTCAGTGCAGGAAAAGGGGTGGCGCGTGGAGGCCGTGGGGGTCCCACCCGCGGGCGAGCGAGGCCCCAGATTCAGGGTTCGGGAACGTGGGTCCTGCACACATCTCAGGGCAGGGGGCACCTCTGCCCCCGCCCCCTTCCCCCTCCCCACCAGCCGGACGCCAGCTTGTCTGGGGGGTCCGGCTTGGCTCTGTGCCAGGTCTGTTCCAAGGGAGCTGCTACCGGGCACGCGGGTCAGCGTGTGGGTCGCGGGTCACCCCTCCTGCCATTCTGCACCTGCCAGTCCCGGGGCCACGGTGGGAGTGACCGCTCCCTCAGCCCCTGGAGACTCCTGGCGTCTGGAAAGGGGGAAGGGGGCGTCTCCCTAGCCCTCGGTCGGGGTGTGTTCGGGTAGGGAGCCCCCCAATGCCACGCTGCCCTGATGGCTGACGGTCCCTCTGTGGCTTTGCGGCCAACGGGGCAGGTTGGAACCTCAACTCTGGAGGTCGAGCGAGCACTGAGGCCTGGCCCCAGGAAAAAGCTGGGGGTGCTGGAAGCAGCCGTGCGGGCGTGTCCTGCGGGGGTCCCGGCCCCTCCCACCCTCCCCGTGTCCCTCCAGAAACTTCAACCCATTTCGTTGCGACTTGGGAGGGGTCGCCAACACCCGGGTCAGTTGCTGCTTTCTGGGTGGGCTCCCCGCTCCCAGGTCTGGGGGTGTGTGGGGAAGGGGTCCCAGTTCTGCAGGGGCGCCTGGCCAGTAGCCTCCCTGCCCCCACTTCCCTGTCCATCACCGCTGCTGGGACTGGGGTCTCGGGGGCAGCTCAGAGGCCCTGTCCCCTGGGCTCGGGACGCGTGACTCAGTTAGCCTTTGCCCGGTCGGCCACCATCCCCGCGCGTTGCGTGTCTGCGTCCTCCCCGAGACGGGCCTGGAGGGCTTCCTGGAGGCAGTGGGCACCGCTTGGGGCTTCCACCTTAAGGCTGGCCCTGCCGGGCAGTTTCCTAGCGGAGCTCGAGGCCGTGAGAGCGAGTCGTCCTGGGCCCGAGGGGCGCAGCCGGCAGGGAGCAAGGGATACTACTGCAACTACCTCAGGGTTGGAATGTGCGCGGGATCATGGGGGTCGCGGGGGGGGGGTCGCCTGCCCTGCTGCTGCTCACCCTGGGACCCTGCGCTGGGGGGAGAGGTCGCGCCCTGCTGGATCCGGGGGGGCTCCACGGAGGCGCGTGGGGGCCGGGGTTTTGCACCTGTGCCCACTGCGGTCCGAAACTGGGGCCCTCGGGTTCCTGGCGGGTTGGGGGGGCCCGTCGTGCCGCCCTGAGAATCACTGCCTGGAGCGGCCGGCCAGACAATCAGTGGCCAGGGCACGCACTCGGGGGGGCCCCCGTCGGCGGCACTCAGCACTTTGAGGGGACCCCCCGCTGCCCAGCACACGCCCACAGGCTCAAGCCCGACATCCCGCCTTCCGGGACACTCGCTCCGTCTGAAAAAGCACTTTGAGAGAAAAAGCACCGAGTGTCCGGGTCAGCTGAGGCTGTCACGCGTGTCCCTGGTCACCAGTGGGGACGCAGACCTAGAGGCCGTATCCCCCTAAGGGGAACAGCTGGGGTGCAGAGACCCCAACCCTCTGGGGTGCCTGCCGAGTCTTGACAGAGGCACCGTGTGCGTGTCCCCAGAGAAGCGCTGTGACATGTGACACCTGGGCGCCGTGTGGCCAGACCGTCCTGCTGGGCTGTTGGTTTGGGGGGGGGGGGCAGCAAACAGCCAGGTGACCTTGGTACCAGTGCACTTTGGGGGTGATTTTTCTGACTGCGGGAGGTGGCCATCGGCTACTTAGGGGCACACAGCCTGTCCCCCCCACCCTGTGCTGGCCGGGACTGTCATCTTGCTGCGGTGACTTGTTCTCCCTGACTCAGGGGTTTTTCCGGGCGCTCTGGGGCCCCCCTGTCCCCCAAGACGGTGGCCGCTGGCTCTCGCCTCGGTGCAACTGCCAGGACAACTCTGTTGTCCCCTGCTGGGGCACCCCGGCGGTCCTCCGGGCACCCCCCGCCAGTTCTCTGCCTCCCGGGGCCTGGTGTGTGCGGAGGGTCCTTCTGCCTGGCCCTTGGGCATCCGTGCCAGTGGTGCCTTCTGGTGCCGACTGACCGGAGCACGCGTGGGCGAGTTTGGGGGGGGGGTGTGCTCCCAGCCCCCCACCCACCCTGCAGGGTCAGCGGGACGCCCTCTCCAAGTGCACTTACTACTTAGCCCCAACGCCCACTTGCGCTCTCGGCCGTGACCCCCCCCCTTTGTCATTCCCCCCACCCCTAGGGCACAGCTGCCAGGTGCTGGGGTCTCGGACACGCTGGGGGACTGGGAGGGATGGACTGGGGCTGGGGTCCGAGCTGGGATTCGCCCGTCAGATGCGTGACTGCTGGCACGTGGTACCTGTGAGCACACAGGGGCGTGACCTGCCGGGGGACGGGGCCCCAAACCTGACCTGTCCCCACCTCTCCGGGCCCCTCGTGCCTGGACGTGCAGTGACCTGTCGGGCCCCCGGGGAAATTAGGAACCAGCAAGTGAGGTACTTGGAGTCTGGAACCCTCAGCTGGGGGTTGGGTTCCTGGCCACACCCCACACTCCCCGGTGCCCCCCGTCCCGTCGATCCTGGACTGGCCGAGTGGAGGACCCCCACCCCCGGGGCAAAGCCAAGTGACCGTCTCACAGCTGCTGACGGAATGCGACTCAGACCCCCGACACAGGCGCCTCAGCTGATACCAAAGGTCCCGCCCTGCAGGGGGCGGGGCGAGGGGTCCTGGCGCCGTGGGCAGGGCTGAGGGGTGGCGGGTGGGCGGGACACACTCCGGCCTTGTCAGGTATCTGTCCTTAACTGTCCTGTAAGATACTTTCAGCTGTTCTGTTTTCCTAATTTAATGCTCACCCTTGTCTGACTGTGAACTGCTAACAGTGTTAAACTTGATGTAAATAAAAGAGGGCCCCTCCCCGCAGGGGAACCCGCGCGCTCTGCCTCCGTGTCCAGGCCCCGCCAGACCGCGACGGCCAGCGCTGGCCGGAGGGGGCCCTGGGCCATGGGGGGGGGCAGCACCCGGGAGTGAGCTGACACCCTCGTTCCTTCTCTCCCGGAGCCTCGTCTTAACTGTTGGGGTGGGTGGGGGTCACTCCTGGCTATGCTCAGCGCCTGGGGGGCCCCTGCGTCTTAACTGTTGGGGTGGGTGGGGGTCACTCCTGGCTATGCTCAGCGCCTGGGGGGCCCCTGCGGGCGTCCGGGTGTCCTCAGGTGCCCCTGTGGCATCTGTTCATACTGTCCCCAGGAGTGGGGGATGGAGAAGGCACCTCAGGTTGGGGTCTGGGCCAGTTGCTGGTCCTGGAGCTTCTGTTCAGACCAGGGCAGCACCAGGTCCCCCGACTCTGCACATCTAGTGGGGCTCAGAGGCAAGAGGACATCAAAGAAGAGAGGTGGTAAGACGTAGGGGGCCCCCCGGCACCGTGGGGCATGTCCCAGAGGAGGCGGGGGTCTCAGGTCGGGGCATGCGCCTGTCCTGGTTCCATCTTGACTGGGTATGGCCCTCATCATCAGGTGTTTTTTGCTTGCTTGTTTTGGCTTTTGGGGTCACACCCGGGGATGCTCAGGGCTGATTCCTGGCTCTGCACTCAGGGATCACTCCTGGCGGTGCTCGGAGGACCCTAGGGGATGCCTGGGATCGAACTTGGCTCCGCACCCAGGAGTCACTCCTGGTCATTCCTGGCAGTGCTCGGGGGGCCCTATGGGGTGCCAGAGATCGAACCCGGGTCGGCCACATGCAACAGAAACGCCCTCCCCGCCGTGCTATCGCTTGACCCCGTTTTTCTTTTTGCTTTTTGGGTCACACCCGGCGATACTCAAGGTTTCTCCCAGCTCTGCACTCTGGGATCACTCCTGGCGGTGCTCGGAGGATCCTAGGGGTTGACGGGGATCATACCCGGGTCATCGGAGTGCCAGGCCAATGCCCCACCCGCTGTGCTATAGCTCCGGCCCCCAGCATCACAGCTTTTGAGGTGGCTTGCGGCTGGGAGAGACCCCCCTCAGCATTCCGGTGGCAGTTGAGGCCGCGGGCTCTAGAAAAATACCAGCTTTAATCTGTCCAGGGTCGCCCCGCGTCACTGTCCTCCCATCGGCCGCCGTAAGCACCAGGCTCCCGCGGGCGTCACGGCGACAGGTAGCTGAGCCTCTGCGAGACGGACTTGCAGCCCTGCGCCGAGAAGAGCGGCTGCTCCCTGGGTACGGTCACCAGCGCGGTGGCCAGCTCCTGCAGGGCCGCGTCCGGGCACGGCTGGCCCCGGGCCGCGCAGGCGTCCAGCGCGCACAGTCCCACGTGCCGCGCCTCCAGCGGCAGGAAGGGCACGAACAGCTCCACCAGCCGCTCGCGCACCAGCGCGCTCTGCCCGAAGCCGCCGTCTGCAAGGGATCGGGGGGAGGACGCACCGTCAAGTCAGGTCAGGTCAGGCCGGGCCGCGGGGACCCCCACCGCTCCGGGAAGCCCCCCTCCTCACTTTACCTGTGGCCATCTCGGCCTGCAGGCGAGGCTCCAGGTGCTCCAGGGTGATGTCCTCGCGGGCCAGCCCCGCTCGCAGCAGCTGCAGCACCGTCTCACTGATGGCGCTGCCCCCCAGGTTGCTGGAAGACAGGTGGGGGGCTGGCTGGGACCCCAGCACGCCCGCCCCGCCTGGGGGCCTGCTCGCCTCACTTGGACCCCTGAACCTGACCCCCGAAGATTAGGGCATGCTGAGGGATGAGGAATGGGGAAGGTCCCTCTTTTTGCTTTTTTTGTCCCACCCCGAGATGCTCAGGGGTTCCTACTGGCTCTGCACTCAGGAATTACTCCTGGCGGTGCTCAGGGGACACTATGGGATGCTGGGGATCGAACCCGGGTCGCCACATGACAGGCCAACACCCTCCCCGCTGTGCTATCACGCCAGCCCTGGAACTTCTAATTTTTTTATTTATTTATTTATTTTGCTTTTTTGGGTCCCACCGGCGATGCACAGGGGTTCCTCCTGGCTCTGCACTCAGGAATCACTCCTGGCGGTGCTCGGGGGACCCTAGGGGATGCCGGGGATCGAACCCGGGTCGGCTGCATGCCAGGCAAACGCCCTCCCCACTGCACTGTTGCTTGGGCCCCGGAAGGCCCCTCCGAAAGGAACGTCACCCCGGGTCCCCGCCATAGACACCTGCCACCACCTACCCCCCAAACTTCTGACCAGGCTGGTCCAGTCACAAGGGGATGGACAGATGGACAGTGCTTGGCCAAGCAAAAGGGACGGGTGAACCTGCCCCCCAAATAGGGAAGGCCCAGCCATTGCCCCCAGGACCCATGCCAGGAGGAGACAGACCCCTGGGAGCTGGGGTGGGGGGTGAGGCCGGGGTGGAGCAGCAGAGAGAAGCCCAGGGTCTCAGCAAGCCCCCCTTAGCAAGGCCCAGCAGAACGGCTGCTGGCGGACACGCAAAGGCACAGCAAGTCCTGTGCCCAGCCCCAGGCGCTGTCCCCCGCGCCTCCAGCCGCTCTGCAGGCAGAGGGTGGGCGGCAAGAGCTCTGTCCCCAGACCCGCAAACCTGCCGGCCAGGACTTCACAGAAATGCTCAGACACGCCCGAGAGGCAACGGAGCCGCCCGCCGAGCCCAGACCCTCTCCCCAGGCGCCTCTGGGCGCTGCACCCCAAAAGTGCAGCCCGCGAAAGCACCCAAACACGAGGTGCCATGGGGGGGCGGCCACCCCGCGGGAAGGCCGCCCCCTGGCGGCAGGGCTGAGAATTGCACCTCCACCCCCTCCAAGGAGAGGAACGGCCAGAACTGAGCCCTCGGGGGGCCAGGCCAGCCCCTGCAGGTGGGACCCGCACCCTGGGAAGCCCCGCCCTTTCCGACCGGGGAAGGGGGGGGCTGGACCGTCCCACGCGCAGAGCCCCAGCTGCCCGGCGCCCGCCTCGGCCTTGGAGCGCCCCCTCGCGGCCAGGGGTCAGCTGCAAGCTCCAGCAAGCCAAGGGGTCCTGGGTCCTGCCCCCCGCCCCGCGCCCCAGGCTCACCTGAGGAAGAGGAAGATGGTGTCGGAGTCCCCGGGCGCCTCGGGGTGCTGGCGCTCCAGGTGCGGCCGCAGGGCCTCCAGCAGGCCGGGGTGCAGCTTCTCGGCCTCGTCGAAAATGAAGAGGGTCTGGCCGCAGCGCCCTTGCGTCCCTCGGATCTGCCGGGCCAGCAGCTCCTGCACGCGGGCACTGGACGGTCAGCGCTGCCCCGCTCCCCGCTCGCCTGGAGCAAACGGAGCGGGTGGGGGAGGGGGGACGGAGCGGGCGGGGCCTCTCACCGGGGTTATAGACTGGGCGGAGCACCGCCCTTGGGTCCGGGAGCGGGCGGGGCCTGTCTCAGCGAGGCCCGGGAGTGGACGGGGCTCCCAGCGCGGCCCGAGAGTGGGCGGGGCCTCTCGGCAACGCCCAGAAGTGGGCGGCGCTCCCGGGGTGGGCGTGGCCTCCCGCGAGGTTTGGGGGCGTGGGCGGGGCCCCAGTGAGGCCCGGGAGCGGGCGTGGCCCCCCAACGACACCCAGGAGTGGGCGGGGCCTACCGGCGAGGTTTGGGGGGAGTAGGCGGGGCCCCAGTGAGGCCCGGGAGTGGGCGTGGCCTCCCAACGACACCCAGGAGTGGGCGTGGCCTCCCAGCCCGGTCCGAGAGTGGGCGGGGCCTCCCAGTGGGATCCGGGTGCGGGCGCGCGGGGCGTCCAAGAGGGGCCCGGGAGTGGGCAGTGTCCCAGCAGCGTTTAGGGAGCGGGCTGGGCCCCTTCCCCACTATCCCCACCAATCCCCCGCTTGGGTCCGGGAGGGTGCAGGGCCTCCCGGCGGGGTCCGGGAGTGGGCGGGGCTATGCTGAGCCTGGAGGGGCACCCTCGGGGTCCGGAGCGGGCGGGGACGCCTGCTCGGGACCCCCCCCCCCCCCAATTTGTGCCCAGAGTCCTCGCCCTGACCCCGGGCTCACCCCCCGCGGCCGCCTCCTGGAGGGGGACACCCAGAGGCCGAGCAGCACGGGGACAGCACCTGTCCGGCCACTGCTGGCCCGCCACGGGCGGTTCGGGTGCCGGTCCCCAGCCCAGACCCTCCGGCCCCCCGGATCCGGGAGAGGCAGAGCAGAGACGCGGGTCGATCCCAGAGACATGGATCCGCACAGAGACATAGACGATCCCGGAGACAAGGATCACGGCGCGGGGCCGGCGCTGGGGTCAGCAGATCCGAGCCCGGGTCCATCTCCCGCGACCCATTGCGGCCCCCTGAGCCCCTCGGCACCCCTCAAGGTCCCCTGAGCCCTCCCCCAGCCCCCGGAGTGATCCCGGAGGGCAGAGCCAGGAGCGAGCGCTGAGCACGGCCCGGTGGGGCCCCAAAACGAAACCAAAACCAAATGGGGAGCGGAGCGTGTCCAGGCGGGAACTGCATCGAGCCCCGACTCCGCACCCGGCTCTGAACTCCGGGGTCGTGTCCGGACACGGGTGTCTCTTGTCACCGGGACGGTGGCAAAGGCTTCCGGTCCCCAGTCCTACCCCAAGCCCGGTTCTAGACGCCCCCCTGGGTTCCGGCGCCCCTCCTAGCTCCCAGCACCCCGTGGGGGTCTTGGCGCCCCCTCGTGGGTCCTGGTGCCCATTTCCCGGGTCCTGGTCCCCCTCCTCGGTCGCGGCGCCCCTCCCGGGTCCCAGCAGTCCTGGTGGGTCCCAGCGCCCCTCCTAGATCTCGGCACCCCTCGGGGGTCCTGGCGCCCCTCCAGAGTCCCGCACCCCTCCCGGGTCCTGATGCCCCCTCCCGGGTCCCGGTGCCCCTTTCCCGAGTCCCAGCCCCCCTCCTCGGTGCCAGCGCCCCTCGTGGGTCCCAGCACCCCCTCCCGGGTCCCAGCACTCCTGGGGGGTCCCAGCGCCCCTCCTAGATCTCGGCACCCCCGGGGGTCCTGGCGCCCCTCCAGAGTCCCGCACCCCTCCCGGGTCCTGATGCCCCCTCCCGGGTCCCGGTGCCCCTTTCCCGAGTCCCAGCCCCCCTCCTCGGTGCCAGCGCCCCTCGTGGGTCCCAGCACCCCCTCCCGGGTCCCAGCACTCCTGGGGGGTCCCAGCGCCCCTCCTAGATCTCGGCACCCCCGGGGGTCCTGGCGCCCCTCCAGAGTCCCGCACCCTCCCGGGTCCTGATGCCCCTCCCGGGTCCCAGCACTCCTGGGGGGTCCCAGCGCCCCTCCTAGATCTCGGCACCCCCCGGGGGTCCTGGCGCCCCTCCAGAGCCCCGCACCCTCCCGGGTCCCGGCCCCCTCCCGGGCTGACCTTGTAGCGGTCCAGGTGCCGCGGGTGCGGGAAGTGCAGCGTGGCGATGAGCACCCGCACGCAGGGGCTGCGCAGGCCGGCGCGGAAGAGGCGCTCGGCCAGCATCCCCGCCACGAAGTTCTTGCCGGTGCCCGAGCCGCCGTGGAAGGACAGTGCCAGGGCCCGCCGGGGCCGCGGCTGCGCCAGGTGCCGCCGCACCGCCCTGGGCACCAGCTCCCGCGCCAGGTGCTGCCCGTGCAGCCGCAGCCTCAGGTCGGCCTCCAGGCCTGCGACGAGGGGGGCGGCCGTGGGAGGGTCTTCCCGGCCCTCGGGGCGGGCGTGACCACCCCACCCCACCCCACCCCACCCCTGGGCAGGGTCGCACCGGAGAGGTCATTGATGTGGTCGCCGTCGCCCTCCAGGAAACGGTGATACCAAGTCGCCAGGACGTCCAGGTACTGCTGGCCCGGCAGCGGGAGGCTCCAGCCTGCGGGAGGGCGCCGTGAGCCTGGGGGGCGGGGCGGGGGCAGAGACCCCAGACCACGCAAGCCGCTGGGACAGTTCCTCTGCCTGTCGTCACCCGGGCACGGGAAGTGGCACCTCCCGGGAGGAAGCAGCCGGCGGCCCTGGGTCCCAGCAGGGGCAGCGGGCAGCCCCTCAAAGCCCTGCCCCCCCAGTCCAGCAGAGGCTGACCACAGCCAGCAAGTCGCCAAGTGGACTCTGCAAACAAAAACGCTGTCCCGGGAGCCGGGATGAGCTCGGGACGGGACAGTTCCGGCCCCCACCCCAACGCGGGGGGCATCCGGAGTCCGGCCTGCACCCGCTTGAGACGGGCAGCGGTGGGGGGAGGGGAGCTGACCCCACCCCGCGGCCGGCCTTACCCGCGTCCTCCTCGCAGTCCTCCGGCCACACGTGGCAGCTGAGGAGCGTCCAGTAGCGGCGACAGAGCGCGGCGGCCTCCCGCAGCCGCTCCTGCATGTCGGGCCAGCGGCGCCCGGCTCCGCCCGCGCCCGGCTCCTCGGCGTCCGCACCCGCCGCTCCCGGCAGCAGCAGCAGCAGCAGCAGGAGGCAGAGCCCGAGCGGGCACCGCGGGCCGCGGGCCATGGCCAGCGCGCCCGGGTCCGTCCGGCGCCGCCGCCGCCCGCCTGGCACTTCCCGGGCCCCGTGAGTCCCGGGAACCCGGGCGGTGGGCGTGGCCCAGTCGGTGGGCGTGGCCTGCCGGCGGCCTTTTCAAGCGGGCGGCGATGGGCGTGGCCTAGAGGTGGGTGTGGCCCGGTGGGCGGGTCTTCTCTGGCCCGTGAGCGTATCCTGGCCCTCAAGCCGGCGGCGCCGGGCGTGGCCTGGGAGCGGCGGTGGGCGTGGCCGCGCTCCGAGGTGGGCGTGGCCCGGAAGGCTGGCGGCTCTCGGCGGTGGGCGTGGCCTCTAGACTTCCGGCGCTTCTGGGCGCGCCGTTCCCGGGCGCAGGACCCGGTTCCCGCGAGTGCCCGGAACCTTAGCCTGGGTGCAGCGGCGAGGCCAGGGTGGACTGTTTGGGGGGTGATGAAGTCCGGCCTGGGCACAGCCGCTGCCAGGTCCCCCCATGGCTCTGGAGATGCCCAGTAAGGGTCCCCGCGCCTGCAGGCCAACTTGTGGTGGGGGGGGTCGCCGTGGACTTCCCGGAGGAGACAGCAGGCGCTGCAGCGGCCACCGACCACCCCCTCCAGGGCCCTGGCCGCCGCCCCCACGCCCCAGAATTGGGCTCCCCCCACATCCTGCGCTGGGGAGGGGGCTCCTAGGAAGCCGGGAGGTTCTTGGGCAAAGCTTGATTTAGGACATTTACCCCCCTCCCCCGCCTCTCCCCAGGAGTAGGGGTCCGCCAAAGTGAGGCCCACGCAGAAACGAGGACCCCCCAATAGTTTTCAGACAAGTTTGAGGGTTCATTCCCCGAGGCTGGGGGTCTGCGGGGGCGGAGGAGCAGCGAGAGCTCAAGGACGGTGGGGCCATCTAGAGGCCGGACTGAGAACTACAGGGCGCTCGGATCTTCCTCAATTGGGGTGACCCCGGGAACTGCCACAAATACAGAATCTCGGGCTGGAGTGATGATAGCACAGCGGGGAGGACGTTTGCCCAGCATCCCATATGGTCCTCCAAGCACCAGGAGTAACCCCTGAGCATCACTGGGTGTGATCCAAAAAGCAAAAAAAAATACAGAATCTCAGACACTTGGGGCTGGAGCAATAGCACAGCGGGTAGGGTGTAGGGCGTTTGCCTTGCACACAGCCGACGCGGGTTCGATCCCCAGCATCCCATAGGGTCCCCCGAGTACCGCCAGGAGTGATTCCTGAGCGCAGAGCCAGGAGGAACCCCTGTGCATTGCCGGGTGTGACCCAAAAAGAAAAAAAAAAGGAGGCTGGGGTTGGGGGGTTAGGTGTTGGGGGATGGTGGACGGATGGGTGCTGGATCATTGTATGACTGAAACTCAATTATGAGCAGTTTTGTAATGGTCTATCTCACGGATATTCAGTTAATTTTTTTTAAAAATTGAAATAAAGTAATTCAATCAGCATAATCAATGGCAGAATAAAACGCAGTACTGCTACATTTAAAAAAAAAAAAAGCACGTTTTGTAGGAAGTGGGCACACGCCTGCCCAGAACCCAACCTCCCCAGCGACTTTCCTGGACCCTGCTGGGCATGAAGCCTTTATGTCCACATGGAACTGGCACATAAAAAAAAAACTGCAAAGAAGGAAAAGTTCCAGGACTCACCTAAGATACACCCACTCCCTGGCCCCCATTCCTTCTTCAACTCGAAGCCTGCCCTCAGTTCTCTGCACGGTCATCAATTGACACAGTTCCAGGCCTCTGGTGAGCAAAACCAGCTCTCTTCTACCGAAAGAACAGACCCTTTGAGGAAAAGGATGTTCACGATTGCAGCAGGGCCTCTGGCTCCCAGTACCAGGCCCAGAGGCTTAGCAGAGACCAAGGTCCAGGGGTTGGAGCGATAGTACAGTGAGTAGGGCATTTGCTTTGCACGCAACTGACCCGGGTTTGATCCCCAGAGTATCATATGGTCCCCCATGCACCACCAGGAGTGATTCCTGAGTGCAGAGCCAGGAGTAACCCCTGTGCATTTCCAGGTGTGACCCAAGCCCCCCCCCAAAAAAAAAAGACCAAGCACCTGCCTGTTTGTGTGGCTGAAAGTACCCACAGCTCTGGCCTGGTTGTTGGTGAGAGTCGGTGCCCAGGAGCAGTAGGGTCTCAGCTCACCAATGGCACACAATTGGTGTGGAGACTCTTAACCCCTGGGATTTTGTGAGAACCTCATTTGTCCAACCACGCTGAAGCTAGGGGGGAACCACTATTCTCATCTACAAAATGCAAGGAGCAAAAAAAAAAAAAATTTTTTTTTTTTTTTGCTCGAGCACCCGGCAAGCTACCGAGAGTATTCGATATGCCAGACACAGTAACAACAAAGTCTCCAATGGAGACGTTACT
Organism: Sorex fumeus; assembly: GCF_029834395.1. Taxonomy (NCBI): domain Eukaryota; kingdom Metazoa; phylum Chordata; class Mammalia; order Eulipotyphla; family Soricidae; genus Sorex; species Sorex fumeus. The sequence goes on along the minus strand of NW_026606218.1, from coordinate 560,026 downwards.
GGGCCCGCTCGAGCAAATCGATGATCAACGGGAGGGCCTTTACTTTACTTTTTACTTTTTGCTTTTTGGGTCACACCCGGCGATGCACAGGGGTTACTGGCTCTGCACTCAGGATTTACTCCTGGCAGTGCTCAGGGGACCATATGGGATGCTGGGAATTGAATCCAGGTCGGCCGCGTGCAAGGCCAATGCCCTACCCGCTGTGCTATCTCTCCAGCCCCTAAAAATCTCACTTTTGTGTGCAAATAATAATCTGCTGTGTGGAACTTCAGGCCCCAGCTCCCACTAGTACTTAAGGGCTAATGTCCAAACCTGACACGAGGAAAATGCAGCAGTTCTAGGCAGCTTTTGGCAGAGGTGTCTGTGCTCAGGGCTTGACTCCTGGCTCTGTGCTCAGGAATCACTATCACTCCTGGCAGGACTCGGAGGACCCTGTTGGTGCCAGGGATTGATCCTGGGTCAGTCACCTTTCTCAATGGACTCTCTAGTCTCAGTACCACTGTTTTTTCTTTTTGGGTCACACCTGGCGATGCTCAGGGGTTACACCTGGCTTTGCACTCAGGAATCACTCCTGGCGGTGCTGGGGGGATCATATGGGATGCTGGGAATCGAACCTGGGTCGGCTGCGTGCAAGGCAAACGCCCTACCCACTGTGTCACTGCTCCATGCCCCCCATTTATTTTTTTTGGGGGGGTGGGGAGCAGCATACCTGGAGATGCTTAGAAGCTACTTCTGGCTTTGCACTCAGGAATCACTCCTGGCAGTGCTTGGGGGATCATATATGATTCCAGGGATCAAACCTGGGTTGGCTACAAGTGCCCTAGTCTCTGTACTATCTCTGCAATGCCCTCTCCTCCCCCACCAGAAAAAGGACTTAAGAACTCTGCCTAAGGGCTGGAATCCCAGTATCCCATACTGGTCCCCCAGCAATTCCTGAACACATGCCAGCCAGGAGTATGAACACTTGTCAGGTTGGCCCCAAATCAGCACCCTGCGTGGTTGTCTGGCTGAGGGTTAGGATGCCAGGTTTTAAGAGTTAAAAATTGAGTTTTCTTGGGGTCAGACATATAGTATAGTGGGTAAAGCACTTACCTTGCATGTACCTTTGGTTGCCGGAACCCATATGTTCCCGAACCCGTCCATATATGATCCCTGAGTATACATCAGGGATCAAGTAAATCCTGAGCATAGCAGGGTGTGGCCCAAAATTTAAAAATAAATCAGGGTGTCAAGAATCACCAAGGAAGGCTGTAGCAATAGTACAGTGGGGAGGGCGTTTGCCTTGCACGCAGCAGACCTGGGTTCGATTCCCGGAATCCCATATGGTCCCCCAAGCAGCACCAGGAGTAATTCCTGAGTGCATAAACCAAGAGTATTCCCTGTGCATCACTGGGTGTGACCCAAAAAGAAAAAATCACCAAGGATTGGGCCCAGGTGATACAGCACAGTAGAGAGGGTGGTCTGTCTTGCTCGTGGCCAACCCAGGTCCAATTCGCGGTATCTCAGGATCCCCCAAGCACTGCCAGGAGTAATTCCTGAGTGCAGAGCCAGGAGTAACCCCTGAGCATCATCAGTATGACACCCCACCCCCCCAAAAAAAATCCAAAGAACCACCAGTGGCCAACTCTGCCTGGACTCAATGGCACTGCACCACATCCTCTAATTTGTTTCCGCTTAAGAGGGTGCAGGGCGAGGTCCTGACTAGAAACACAAAAGCTCCTAAGGATGAGCCTGTGGAAAACGGTTCACAGCCTCAACCTGGGCCTTCTGAAAGCAGAGAGGTCTAATCCCTCTCACACCGTAAGCCCCCCTGGGAGGTATTCTGTCCCCTCACCAACATCTAGAAATGTGGGGAGGCCCCTGCAAAGGAGAGAAGAGAGAAAAAGATGCTACATCAAAGAAACTTTGGTACATGTACAGAATGAAATACTATGTAGCTGTCAGAAAAGATGAAGTAACGAAATTTCCATACAAGTGGTACTACATGGAAAGTATCATGCTATGCAAAATGAGACATAGAAAGACTGCATTCATCTGGGGAACATAAAGTAACAAAATAGGAGACTAACACCCAAGAATGGCTGAGATTAGTACCAGGAATTTTACTCCATGGCTTGGAGGCCAGCCACACATGCTAGGGGAAAAGGGAGCTCAGATCGAGAAGGGAGCACCAAGTAAAGGGTGTTGGGAGGATCCTCCCAGGGTGGGAGAAGCATGCTGAAAGTAGACTCTAGACCGAACATGATTGCCACTCGATGCCTCTTCTGCAGGCCACAGCACCCAAAAGGAGAGAGAGAACAAAAGGGAGTGCCCTGCCACAGAGGCAGGGTGGGATGGGGGGATGGGGGGTCGGAGGGATGCTGGGATCCCTCCCGTGGTGGTGAGAAATGGGCACTGGTGGAGGGATGGGTACTCGATCATTGTATAATTGAAACCCAAGCACGAAAATCTGTAAGTCTACAACTGTACCTCATGGTGTTTCACTAATTAAAAAAAAAAAGATGCTACATCAACCCTTATTAAAATCTTTATTCATTTTTTCTTCCAGGCTCGAAACCTGGAGAAGGTATCAGAAACGCGCCTCTGCCGGTAAGGATGTCTCCCCCAGCACAGCCCCCTTCAGCAAATAAATTAGCTTCCTAGTAAGTCACTCCTTGTTCCCCCACCCCAAAGTCTGCATTCGAGGGTAACCTCTTGCTCCCCTCCCACAGAAACCGCCACCAGAGCAGCCGCCCTACCTGGCACCACACAGCGGGAGGCCCTCCAAAAGCCAAGTCTCAGGGTGTCCTTGATGTGGCACTGGCTGGCCCCCCAGGGGCGCTGACCCAGCAACGGCATGGCCCCGCTTCCCAGTCGACCCGGGTTGGCGCGCCAGTGTAGGACCCTATATGCAGTCTTGTGTCACATCCTCTGGTCTCTGCCACTGCCTCCCTGTGCCGGGAGAGGAGAGACGGGAGGAAGATGGCGGATGGGCACAGAAGGCTAAACGTATCCTTTAGTTGGTTTGGTGTCACACCAGGCAGTGCTCGGGACTTGGCATCGTGGCCAGGGATTACTCATCACTCCTAGTGGTGCTCGGGGACCTTGGGTGGCGCCGGGGATCAAACTAGCATGGTCTGCATGCTAGGCAAATGCCGTAACCCCTGCGGCATCTCTCCAGCCCTAATTTTTTTTTTAAAGTGAGATTGGAGAGATGTCAACGGACCAGAGAGCAATCTTTGCAGGCACGAGGCCTGGCTTTCACCCGAGCACTACAGAGGGTCCCATAGCACCACCAGGAGCGACCCTGGAGCACAGAGCTGGTAATAGCCCCCTGAGCACCATCTCGTGTGCCCTCAAAACCAAAAATCAAGAGAAAATGGGTTCTCTGCAAGGACGCACAATGCCTTCAGGTGACACTGAAAATCTGCCATGTACAGGGTTCATCTTTCCCAAAATAACATGCAATAATTTGACCTGAATTCTTTCGTTCCCCCCTTAAATTTCATTGGGCGTTATTAATCCTGAGTGCAAACAGGGATAAGTGCCTTATTAAGATAGTATCGAATATATAATATTCGGAGCAAATCAGATCCTGTCTCTGTGTTTCTGCACAAAAAAAACCCAAAATATTTACAACTCACAAGATAGCTTATTTTGGAGAGCAATTTTAGAACAAATCCTAATTCCCTCCCTTCCTCACTCCAACTTGGAAACAGACCGAGCTGAGGGGTGGGAACAGGAGAAAAAAAAATGGGGATGGTTCTGATTTTCCTGGTTTGGTATTCAAGTGGATTCCCTTCCCCACCTCCGGCTGTCAGCCTGGCATGCTGACCACTGTGCAGGCCCCTGGACTCAGCGAATGGGACTCTCTTGCTTTTCTAAACCAGAACGTCATGCCTGGGACTTTGCAAGCCACAACAGCTGGTTGTGTCCCGAGATTCTGGACATAGAATGCAAGTTCAATATGCTCCAATCAAACTTGGAATACTCCACTCCACTCTCACGGAGCCCTAACTTCAACCATGACCAGCTGAACAGTAAGACCCTAAGTTTGAAATTCAGACCCAAGTCAAACTTCACCTTTCCTGACGCGTTTGGGAAGTAGGCAAGATCTGTCAGGGCACTTCCTCTCCTGCGCTTCTCTGGGCAAACGTCTTGTGCCAACCCGAGGCATCAGGCCCCAGGAACATTTCTCACTGGCTGACCAGTGAGAAATGCCGACCCGGGCCGACCCCGGTTCGATTCCTCCGCCCCTCTCGAAGAGCCCACTACCGAGAGTATCTCGCCTGCAGGGCAAAGTCTGGCAAGCTACCTGTGACGTATTTGATATGCCAAACACAGTTAACAACAAGTCTCACAATTTGTTGTGAGATGTTACTGGTGCCCGCTCAAGCAAATCGATGAACAACGGGAGGACAGTGCTAGAGCTGTGGCACCCACCACACACACACACACACACACACACACACACACACACACACACACGCTGTGACCCAGTGGTTCCTCTAAGTGGAACCAACACACACACATATGCTGTGACCCAGTTCCTCTAGCTGAGTGGAACCCGGCACTGCATTCCGCCTGAAGCTCTCACTGACACGGGACACAGCTGTTCTGGCAACTGCTTCCTGCTGCCACATGTGATTTTTGGGGCCACGCTCAGTGGTGCCTACAGCTCTGGGGTCACGCTCTGGCTGTGCTCAGACCCTGTGGCTCTGGGAACTTAACCCAGGTCGCCCACATGCCAAGCCTGAACACAGCCTTTAGAGCCGTCTCCCGGGACCTTCCGCCAAGATCTGTCTTCTGAAAGTCAACCTCTTTTTTTCAATAACCCACAGTTCTTGGGTGGGTCTCAAAAGTACGAATCCTAATTTCACACACACCATTTTGTCTTTGCCACGATCTTTCAAGGCGAGAAAATCAGGGTGAAAACTTGGAACCAATTTTGAAAGGGCAGTTGGCATCAAATGCACCCAACCCCTTCAATTCAGTATCTCCGTGTGACCAAAGACCAGGGGGCATAGCGGGCCATCAGGAGAGGGAGTGACAGCGAGACTGCCCTAACTAGGGGGCCAGCTCCTCCACCAGACACGGGAGTGGGCCCGTGTTTGCACAGCGCGGATCAGAGATGGTAGAAAGAGACACAGAATGTTCTACAGATGGGCTCAGGGTGCCACAGCAAACTGAATCAAGAGTTGAGGGGTTGACAAAAATCCAACAGCCCCCGGCTGCTCCTGGCCACCTCCCTCCTTTTAAGGCTCAGAGACTCCATAGCTTTGTTTCTTCTTGGCTTCCGCAGGGCACGTTCCCCAGCTAAGATCCAGCCACCAGCAAGCCGGGCCCCGTCACCTGTCGGAGCCGGCTGGCGTTTCCCACGAGAAAGGCACACCCGGGACGGCCATCTCTGGAGACGGCAGCGCCAGGGAGTCAGGGCACGTGGCCAAAAGGCAGAGGAGGTGGCGGAGAGGCGCGGCGGCGGGCGCGGGAACCGGCTCCTCTGAGGACTGGCCGTCGCGTGCTCGGGCATTTCCGTAAGCGTCAGGGCAGGGCCTGAGACAGCTGTTCGGTTCACGCGGCCCCACGCGGGCGCATCCCCTCTGCTCCCACCGCGTGCGGGTCGAGGTGGCAGAGCCCGTTTCTCACCAACCCGCCTGTCCCTGGTGCTGAGAACATCACGGCACCCCAAGTCACAGAGAAGCCGAATGTATTTCCTGCCCCGGTCCTTCGAGTCTACGCAAGCCCTCTCCCTCCCCGATGCCAAGTGTCACCTGTCCCGCGCCTCAGGCTGACTAGTCTCTGTGAAGGACTTAAGAGACTGCAGAAGATTCCCAGGAAATCCACAGGCGTGGAGAAAGGTCGGGAAGGCGGAACTCCAGTCCCAGCCGGAGCACGGCCCAGGCCACCCCTCAGTTTGTCCTTTGGCATGACCCTCTGTGAGGTCCGTTCCGGAAGGTGCCCGGGCCGAGGGGACAGGCGTATCAGCAGGAACGCTCCCATCGTCTGCGATGCAGAGTCTCTGCTTGAGCTTCTGCAATAGCAAACACCCGAGAAACGCCGGGCCCCGTCCCCATCCCGTCCCTCGAGCTCACGGCAGCCGGCTGCTGTCCCGGGCAGCTGGGGCGGGGATTGTGCTGTTTCTTTCCCTGGGAAATCAGTGCCGCCGGCATGCGTGGCAGCTACAAGTGTGACAGTGGCATCCTGTCCTCCACCAGCACTGTGTCCAGCCCGAACTGGTCGGTGCACTGCTTTACGGTGGCCAGTACGCTCCGCAGCCGCTGCTCCAAGGCGTCCAGGTGAGCATCCGAGAGCACGGGGGAGATGGGGTCGTGGGCCATGGCGGACTTGAAGGCTGTCTTCAGCACCCCGTTCTTCAAGTAGTTGAGGCGGTTCCAAGTGGAGACCCGGATGCTGGAAGGCAGAGTGGCATGGCACAGTTAGTACTTGCCAAAGTGCAGGAGTGATTTGGGGGGCCCGGGGACGTGCTCAGTGGGAGAGCGCCTGCCTGGGACTCGGGAGGCCCCAAGTTCAAGGCCTGGCCCGCAAGGCAAGGGTGGAGCTCCTGGCCCAACCTCCACAAGCAGAAAGGAGGGGACGAGACAGAATTGTGCAAAACACTTGGCTGGAATATATGCATGCATGCGTGTGTGGTGTGTGGGGGGCACAGAGTGAGCCCTGCATACCACTAGGTGTGTCCTCCACACCAAAAAGACTTAGCTCTATGCTAACAAGAGTTATCCTGGGGGTTGGAGTGATAGCACGGCGGGTAAGGCATTTGCCTTGCAAGTGGCCGACCCGGGTTTGATCCCCAGCATCCCATATGTTCCCCTGAGCACCGCCAGGGGAGATTCCTGAGTGCAAAGCCAGGAGGAACCCCTGAGCATCACCGGGTGTGACCCAAAAAGCCAAAAAAAAAAAGTCATCCTGAGCTGTGGGTGATCTCATTTCCTTCTATATTTGTTTTTTTTTTTTTTTTTTGGTCACACCTGGCAATGCTCGGCAAGTTCCTCCTGGCTCTGCAGTCAGGAATTACTTCTGGCAGTGCTTGGAATACCATATGGGATGCCGGGGATTGAACTCAGGTCAGTCGCGTGCAAGGCAAGCCTCCTCCCCGCTGTGCTATCACTCTGGTGCCTCTTTATAATAAAGACTTAACCCAATAACCAAATGCCTATGGAAAAAGTTATTTTTGTATGTTTCGCCTACATGTGAATAAGCATCACTGCCATTCAGAGAACTCGAAACAGTTTTGGAACTTTGGGTTGCCTGCTTCTGCATCACTGCTCGGGCAACAGGAAGCACTCCAGGCTGGTGCTGCCCGAGCCCAGAGGCTGGTGGGGGGGGGGGGGGTCTGGGGGGGTGCCCAGACATCCGGCGAGTGTGACTTACATGCAGCACTGATAGAGAGGGGCGAGGATGCTTCTCTCATCCAGCGCGGGGTTCCCGAAGCTGAAAGGAGATGAGAGGGATGGAATGAGATGCAGACACCAGCCCCCCTCTGCATCAAAGTCACGGCACGTGCTCCAAGAACCCAGATGTGCGCCTGGATGATCCTCTGTGAGAAAGGAAGAGGGCGCCGGGGCCAGCATGTTCCTTATCGGGACCTTCCTCCTGATCCCGGGGGCGCTGACACAGAACCCCGTCTGAAGACTCTGGGATGGCAGGCGACCAAGAATGCTGCGAGTGTCAGGTTCCCGCAGACAAGCAGACGGCCAGCACTGCTCTGCTCGACTGTCACAAGGAAAATACCCTCATGCCCCAGCCCCTAGGAGGAAGCTCTGGACCGAAACAACGGCTCCGAGAGGCCGAGCACGCGGGCTCCCAGAGGACGAAGTCCAGTGTCAGATCAGATTCTGGACATGACAGCGGGTGGAGGCTACTGCATAGCTGCAGGCCCAGACGCGAGTAACGGTGACCGTACAACTGAAAGGAGAAGGCTCCGGCTCACACGCGACACTGATCAGAAACATAGGCAGGGAGGAGCCTCCGCTGGCATCTGGTTCCAGACCCAGTACCACCTTTGTGGAAGATGGCAGGGACACGACTGTTCACCCAGCCTCCCGGGCGGGGGACACGCCTCTCCTACCTCTCGGCTTACTCTATGCCCCTCAAGGGTGACAGCTGGGGCTTGAGCCCAGGGAAGTTCGCTACTCAGCACACACACCCGCCCTGTGCGGGCAGGACTGAGCATGCACGCTGCAGGGTGCCAGCAGGAACGTAACATGCTCTTCCCTCTTCGAGAGCCTGGCCCGGAAGGACACGGTTCTTTCCACGTGATCAATAACCATCTGCTCTTCTTCCCAGGAGAGCCAAAGTCTAGGCCTAGGAAAGTCGTCCCAAATCCTCCCAATCCATCCATTTTCCCACTGGATAAGCCTGTATGGAGAGGACAGATGTACTGACTTTCCTTTTCTTTTTCTTTTTTAATATTTTTAATGAATCACATTTAGATGCAGTTACAGACTTACAAACTTTCATGATTACGTTTCAGTCATACAATGATCGAGGACCCATCCCTCCACCGGTGCCCATTCTCCACCACCAATGATCCCAGTAACTCTCCCGCCACCCCATCCCATCCCCCCCACCCCGCCTCTGTGGCAGGCACATTCCCTCTTACTCTCCCTTTGGGTGTTACGGTTCGCAATATGGGTACTAAGTGGTCATCATGTTCGGTCCAGAGTCTACTTTCAGCATGCAGCCCCCATCCCAAACGAGTCCTTCAAGCAGCCTTTACTCGGTGCTGCCCTCCCTTTTTTAGAATGACTCTAGTCTTGAAGGTACACATTTCTCAAGAAACTGCACCACAGTCAGAAGGAGACCGTGAGGGGGGACAGAGAGAGACGTCGGAGCTCTGTGGCCACTGTCTGGCAGGCGTGGGGGTCCGGACCCACCTTTTGGCATTGTCCAGCAGGATGAGCATGCTGGCGCCCTCGTCGTCCTGGAAACTCTCGTAGTGATGGCGGTCGGCATTGCCGATCAGGTAGTCGAAGACGGCCGTGTCGATGATGTCCAGGAGGCGCGGGCCTGAGTCGTAGGGGGAGGTCTTCTTCACCGCATCACAGTAGCTCTCGTCGTATTCCCACCTGGAGGTGACAAGGAGCCCCGACGTCGCCACGGCACGTGAAGGCCTGGCGGGGTCCCCACCCCTCCACAGTCCCCGAGCCCAGCACTTGCCTGGCCAGCTTGCCCTCTCGGTAGGTCCGACCCCAGGGGTGCCGGTGCTTCTGCAGGGGCCACACGTCGGGGAGCCAGAGCGTGACGGAGCCCTCCATGGTGTCACCGTCTGCGCAGGCTGGCTCAGTCTCGCGGCAGTAGTAGCACTTCCCGTAGAAGCAGGTGTTGTTCCCTAAGGGAGCGGAAGGAGCTTAGGGAGGGACCGCGTGCTCCCCACAGCACGGAAAAGAAGGGCTCATCGCCCACACACCAGCACTCCACACTGAGAACACGGGTTCGGATCCTGGGTCTGTGGCTGGCCTCCCTGTCCCTGGGCTGAGTACAGCCACTGTGGCCCAGAGTAAAATGACAATTTTTTTCTTTGTTTTGGCTTTTTAGGTCTCACCCGGAGATGCTCAAGGCTGACTCTTGGCTGTGCACTCAGAAATCACTCCTGGCGGTGCTCAGGGAACCCCATGGGATATTGGGGATCGAACCCGGTCGGTCACATGGAAGGCAAATGCCCTCCCTGCTGTACTACCATTCCAGTCTGAAACAATAATTTCTGATATTTCTGATGGGATCAAGTCAAATTAGTTTTTATAGCATAAACATCACAAATGTGGAATGCCTCTGAATTGATTGAAAATCTTTATCTAGCAAAGTTTCAAACAGTTCTGTAGCTGGTAGATTGTGGATTGGTTTCTGTTTAGTGTGTGAAGTTAAAAATACTAAAAAGGAGAGACGGGGCTGGAGCAATACCACAGTGGGGAGGGTGTTTGCCTTGTACGCGGCCGACTCGGGTTCAATCCCCAGCATCCCATATGATTCCCCGAGCACTGCCAGGAATAATTCCTGAGTGCATGAGCCAGGAGTAACACCTGTGCATTG